>NC_134357.1:116351659-116396659 GCF_048569485.1 Anomaloglossus baeobatrachus
CCTGCCAGCGTTGAGAAACATGTGATGGTGTCTCCGCAGGTTTTCTTGCTTTTTGACAGCAGACAGAACCTTTTTCTTTCCCATTTTGCTGAAACCTGTGGTAATAATGTGAAACGTCCTTCTATGAGCACGTGCCCAAGATGCAGAAGACAATGTGTTCTAGATGCAGTGTTATTCCTCTTGTAGAGATGCTGTGTTCTCTGCGGGAGAACAAAGTGTTCATGGCCACGATCAGGATTCTGGGTGCAGCGGACTTTTGCTATGTTCTCCTACAAGCATAAATTGACATGCTGCGGCTCAGAAAGCCGCTCCACTTGTCAGTTTACGCTGCATCTAAAAGAAGCAGGAGAACTGGTGATTTTCCTGAGGTTGAAGTGTGACCACTATGAAATGCATCGAGAAATAAACTGTCCTTCATCTGGACAAAGTACATTGGTCTCTGTTACTGCCCAGCAGTGCAGTCATTACCACGCCATTTTCCTGCATCATTGTAAGTCTTAGGGCTCGTGGTTCATGCGGCAGCTGGTTACAGGCTCTGATTGTGTTGTTTGCTACACAACTCAGTAAGGTGAGCACATACTCTGAATATAAAATCGATAGACATCCATTGGATAAGACCCTATTTGCGCTCTTCTGTCTTAGGCTATGTGCCCATGGGACTCTCTAATCTCGGAATTTGCAGCGGAAAACCCGCAAATTTATCTGGATTTTCTAGATATATCCCCAGGTTTTCGCAAGTACAGACACTACCCATGTTATCATATGGGATATGGGGAGTGTCTGTGTCCATGCTGCAGTATGTGCGGCTGCGGAATATGCTGCGGATGTCCCGCAGCCGCACGTAACTGCATGTCAATTATTCCTGCGGAAATACCTGCGAAAATCCCGACTCTCCACTATGGAGATAGCGGCCGGGACTTCCGCAGGTAAGTTGCACGAATGTCCGCAGGTTTACCACAGCTATTTTGCTGTAATCCCACAGCTATGTATAGCTGTGCGGATTCCAGGGATCAGCTGCGGATATATCCGCGGGTACATAGTACCATGGGCACATAGCCTTATAGTTTCTTATTTGAGTCTAAAAGAAGCACAGTCTGCATGGGATTTCTATAAATCCCATCCACTGTGCTTGTAACAAACAAATTAGCGATTTGGAATCAGGAAAAGCACGCGTTCAAAACGCTTCTATTCCTTATCATGGTTACGTACCCTAAGTAGTTTTTCTTTTATTGGGCTCACCTGGCAAACTAATTATCACAGGTGTTTGAGATTGATTTCGGTGATCCAAAGAGCCTTGAGACACAATGCTATCCATGAGTTTAAATGAAACATAAAACTTGTAATCTTTAAGACACTTAAATTTAGTTAGCATAATCATTTTGAAAGTGGCATAAAGCTGGTGTCACACATAACGACAACGACGTCGCTGCAACGTCACCATATTCTGTGACGTTGCAGCGACCTCAACAGCGACGTTGCTGTGTGTGACACATAACGATCAGACCCCTGCTGCGAAATCGTTGCTCGCTCCTGAATGCTCAAAGTCATTTTTTGATCGCTGCTATCCCGCTGCGCCATGCTGATAAGCTGATAATCCTTGTGTTTGACACCGCAGCAGCGACGCTACGCTATGTCTGAAACCACACAACGACCGTCGACGTCGCTATGATCGCTGCTCCGTCGCTGCTTTTTATAACATGTTTGACAGCTTACTAACGATCATCTATGGTCGCTGCTACGTCACAGAATATGGTGACGTTGCAGCGACGTCGTTGTCGTTATGTGTGACACCAGCTTAAAGCACATAGAGGCCTCCCACACCCTTCCCCAACAGATGATGTTAGGGGAGCTAAGGATCCGGACAATGGAAATTCAACAATAAATCATTGTGTTAGGCGGCGAGATAAGACCCTGCCTGATGATTTTAGTTGCAGGTCTCTCTAAAGCTGGGTTCACACATAGCGACAACGACGTCGCTGTTAAGTCACCATTTTCTGTGATGCAACAGCGACCTAGTAAGTCGCTGTTATGATCGCTGCTTAGCTGTCAAACACAGCAGACGCATCAGCGATCATAACGACACGCGTCGCTGTGGAAGCCATGCTGCACTTGGTAACTAAGGTAAATACCGGGTAACCATTACCCGATATTTACCTTGGTTACCAGCGCACACGCTTAGCGCTGGCTCCCTGCTCTCCTAGCCAGGGTACACATCGGGTTAATTACCCGATGTGTACTCCAGCTACGTGAGCAGGGAGCCGGCACTGGCAGCGTGAGAGCACACCGCTTAGCGCTCCATAATAATGATCGTGATTATTATTGACAGCACCATTTAAGGGGTTAAAAGGCAAGGCGGATAACAATTCCGCTCGTGACTGGCAGGCACACATGTCAGCTGAGATATGAGCTGATCTCCCCCGGCTGCTGCTTAACACTATGACCGCTAGGACATAATTTTACCGCCCGCAGTCGTTAAGGGGTTAAAATAAACATGCATACTTTGCGCACGGAAGTCCATATCTTAATACTGGACACTTTGGTAAGGACAGAACAGCTATTTCAGGTCAATGGTTAGATTAAAGGGATTGTCCTCTTCCAGAAAACTTGTTCAGTTCATTATATATAGATGGCAAAAAAAATAAACAAACCTGATGTATACTCATCCTTCACAGGTCCAGCGTTGTGATTCTGCCACTGCCCCGGCCTCTGTTTGGTTGCAGCAGTGAAGCTGTATAGACAACGCTGCAGCAAATCCCGGAGCTCAGCAGCTTATGCCATCACATGAGAGGAGCCGTTGAGCTCAGTGATTAGATCCAGCAATGTCAACATGACGTCACCACTGTAGCCAAAGAATAGAGACTTGTGCAGTGGAGATTCAGTGTTGGACTTAGGGGTAAGGCAAGTAAAGCAATCTTGCATTTTTTTTTCATAATGAAGTATGTGATACAAAAGTGCTGCGGAATATGTTGGTGCAATAGCATTGCAAAAATAGTATTTTTCTGAAAGGGGACAGCCTCTAATGTCAGCTGCTTGAGTCTTTTAAAACAACCATGCACGATCAATTGAGCTATAAGCGTGCATGCTTAGGTCTTCCAATCAAGGTGTCTACGACCAGATCTCACAGTACATGCATAAGTAAAAAGCATATCTACCTAAACATCTGCTAATGATGGGAATATGAACATCTCACCTGAACCACAGATAAAGATCAAGGATGTCGTGTACAGCTTCTAGATGCATCAGATCTTTGATCGTTTTCGGAGGAGAAACAGGCCAGTTGGCATGCTTACAGACCCACTGGAAGGTAAGTGGCTCATTCCTGCTAAACTGACGAGCAAACTAAAAAAGTCAAGAGAGAAGTTTATTAGAATGGCAAACAAGATTCAGGCTATGTGCAAATGGTGTCTTTTAGATACACAGCAATGTCGTTTTGAACAGTGCTGTGCATTATGCTAATTTTTGAAGCGCTATTCCAGGGCTTTTTCAGGTGGAAACCATCTGAAAAAGACTGTGTACAGCCTTAACGGAGTTGTCCATCCTTTCATTTTTGTTGGTTCTAACACTGAAAGTGGAAAGACACTGCTGCACACCAGGAGGGAGACAAAATTTTAAAGAACAAGGGTCAAGTAAGTGTCTAAAAATAAATTGTCAAACAGAAAAAAGCTGTGGAAATAAAAGCGCAGATAGGGTATTACCCCAATATATGCGGGGTGAGGAGAGGGGAGTAATAATACTCACCAGATGCAGTTGTGACAGTCACAACTACTTTACTCGTGTGTATAACTTTGATCAAGGCTGCAGCCACCCAAACGGCAGATAACAGAGAGGGGTAGAGAGGGGTGATTAATGCCGCGCCAAATCACTGTTCAAATGTCAGATTAACGTGTCTTTATTGCTGGCATAGGTCTACGCGTTTCAGGAGCTCAGCTCCCTTCCTCAGGACCGTCAAGCACCAAAGAAACATCAAATCACTGATTTGATGATTGATGTTTCTTTGGTGCTTGACGGTCCTGAGGAAGGGAGCTGAGCTCCTGAAACGCGTAGACCTATGCCAACAATAAAGACACGTTAATCTGACATTTGAACAGTGATCATTTGGCGCGGCATTAATCACCCCTCTCTACCCCTCTGTTAAAAATAAATGGTCTTACTCACTGTTCCACCAGGCCTCCCCTTTAACCAAAAGCAACAGTGAATACAAGTTAAGCTATGGGGGCCAACGTTCTCGTATCTAAAATTGTTAACTCACCTTTAGTAGTGAAGTGCATACAAATGGTAAATTGCGATTTATGGGAGCAGTGCAAAACACATAGCGAACTCGTAAGTTTAATGGTATATGCTGGATCATGTCAGCAACAAATTTAAAATCATCAATATTGCACACAAAGTAAAGTCCGTCCACTTGAGAGAGACTGACAAATATGTCCTAAAATGTGGAGAGAATAAAATGGACAGTGGTAAATACCACACACAGGTAAATCTCCCCACCCTCCCCCACCAAAAAAAAAATAAAAAAAATCTAAATTAAAATCTGGTCAATGATGAGACTACAGTGCCTGACTACTCCTCAGTATAAATATAATGGTGAGAAGAACGATCTAAAAAAAATGGTACCCCAAATACATAATAAAATGGAAGAAAAAAAAAAAAAAAAAGTAAATCACACCACTCAGTACCACATGGCAGTAAACTTACTATGAGGTTAGCGAGAGTCGCATCAGGCAAGTGGTAGGCGAACATTTCGATCTGCTCCGCTGTGGGATGCAACCCGGCAGCCTGATAAATAGAGGAAAATATATTCACAGGTTCTACAGAATGAAATGGTTACTGTTAGAGATAATCTAATACTTCGATTATTCGGCTTCGCGAATATTTTCAGAATACCTCGCCGCTATTCTACTATTTGCGAATATTCGATGTGCAATGTAAGTCTATGGGAAACCCGAATAACAACTAGTCGGTACTATTCGGGCTTCCCATAGACTTACATTGCGCATCGAATAGTTGCGAGGTATTCAGAAAATATTCGCGAAGCCGAATATTTGAGGTATTCGATCATCCCTAGTTACTGTCATTAACCAAGTGGTACAATTACACTACTGGATCCCAGCAATACTGACATCTGGCTGTGCCCGACTAGGTCATTTCTACTACTTTGACCCTGGTGTGAAGCCTGATCTGTGGGATTGGGCAGAAATGTAGTAATTGTATACACCTCACACAAAAAGCTAGCATGTCTGTATAGTTGGTTAATTTGTAAAGATGAGCAGGCCTTTGGATGTTCGAGTTTGCCCAGGAGAAGTTAAAACTTCATTTTTGGACCCGGACTTGACTTGAGTTTGTTCCCAGACCCCAAACCGCATTTAAGTCATGGGGACATGAACGAATGGGTTCGACTTGAGTATCAAGTATAATGGAAGTCAATGATTGAGCAGTTCGGCTCTCCACCCTCATACAGCCAGCCATATACAGCAGGGGGAGGGCAGGTGTTTTTTTTTATTAATTACACACAGCATCCAAAAATGTTGTTTTTACCCCCAGTGAGAGCCATTAAGAGACTGTATGCGGCTCTCACTGGGCCGAGCACCCCAATGCTCGATCGAGTGGTTAGAATACGAAGAGCACCCGAACTCTGACTTTATTCTTTTTCTAAATGACAGTGTTTGGGTTTGAGCCCCGGACATCCACTGTTGGGTACAACTCCCAACCTTTACAGTTCAAGTTCATTGATCTCTATTAATGGGCATAAATTTTACAACAAGAGATTTTTAACTTTAAAAGGTGCATTGGTAATAAAAGGTTATGCCCTATCCACAGTATGGTGGGGTACGACTGCTGAGACCCTTATAGCGATCAGAAGAACATGGCCCTTTAGGCTTTCCAATGAATAAAGTAGCAATGTGCTTGACTGCTGCCTCACTGTCCCATTCATTCTCAAATGGAAATGCCAGATAGCGGAGTACAGTGCTTGGCTATCTAAGGCAACACCCTTTTATCACTTCTTAAAAAAAGGGAGCTGTCTGAACACACCCCGTCATTATGCCCAATTAAGTGATAGGGTCATCACAAAGATGGTCCTTTGCTTTGGATTTTCCATTATTCCTAAAGCCCCTTTACACACAGAGACTTTCTAGCGATCCCTAAGGCCCCTTTACACACAGACTTTCTAGCGATCCCACCAGCAATCCCGACCTGGCTGGGATCGCTACAAAGTCTTTGGTGAGTCGCTGGTGAGCTGTCAAACAGGCAAACCTGGCCAACGACGCAGCAGCGATGCGGACCTGCAGAACGACCTAGCTGGTCATTGGGGATGTGTTAAAGCAGCTATTTGAAAGGGAAGTCGCTAACGAAGTCGTTGTAACGGTGTCAAACACACCGATACATGCTGCTCAGCGGGAAACAAAGGACCAAAAAATGTTCCTGAAAGATTTGTAGCGATCAGCAACCTCACAGCAGGGGCCAGGTCGCTGATGCGTGTCACACACTGCAATGTCGCTGGGGAGGTCGCTATTGCGTCACAAAACCGGTGACGTTACAGCGATGTCGTTAGCGATGTTGCAGTGTGCAAAGGGGCCTTTAGATTGAAGAGCCAATAATAACAGCTCCTGAGTTGATTAACCTATATTATATATATATTACACTGCTGGTTATTCGGTTGACTGGACAACAAGTGAAAAGTGTGGCCAGACGGTAATTTCCCCCAACATCAGCTTATTACTGAGATTAGCAGAAGATAGACCATCAGCAATGGATGTGAATGATGGAGAGGCTTCCTTTCCAAAGCAGTCTTAATAAGAAACCCCACTTCAAAAGTAATTCCCCAGAAGACCATATAGGTTCTGAGATTAATGAGATAACATGGTGTTTGTTCACATTTGCTCTGCCTATAAAGCCTCACATACTCATAACCGCCTTTATTGTACTTCACCTGTATATCTTGCACTGGTTTATCCAAGATTTCCTTCAGCAGAGGTAGATCGTCCTGGACCATGGTGGTAACTTCACCTTCCTTAAACAAGGAGCTGAACCTGCCAGCTCTGCCCGCTATTTGTAGAGCCTGGGAAGTTGTGATCGTATCAATCTCTTTCTCCCCTTTCTCATTGACTGTAGGTTTCACTAAGGAATTAAAGACTATTCTCTTTATACTCCTAATAGTGAAAATAGGAAAAAGAAGAGAAAATCTGGATGTTAGACCAAAGACATAGACCTTTAGTAGCCTGGGAGCTGCCGTGACATTAACCCCTTCACCCCCGGCCACTAAAACACCCTAATGACCGGGCCATTTTTTGCAATTCTGACCAGTGTCACTTTGACAGGTTATAACTCTGGAACGCTTCAACGGATCCTGGCGATTCTGAGATTGTTTTTTCGTGACATATTGTGCTTCATGTCAGTGGTAAATTTAGGCCGATATTTTTTGCGTTTATTTGTGAAAATTTAGGAAATTTGGCGAAAATTTTGAAAATTTCGCAATTTTCAAACTTTGAAAATTTATGCCCATAAATCTGTGAGATATGTCACACAAAATAGTTACTAAATAACATTTCCCACTTGTCTACTTTACATCAGCGCAATTTTCGAAACAAATTTTTTTTCCGTTAGGAAGTTAGAAGGGGTCAAAGGTCATCAGCAAATTCTCATTTTTCCAACAAAATTTACAAAATAATTTTTTTAGGGACCACATTACATTTGAGGTGACTTTGAGAGGCCTAGGTGACAGAAAATACCCAAAAGTGACCCCATTCTAAAAACTACACCCCTCACACTGCTCAAAACCACATCCAATAAGTTTATTAACCCTTTAGGTGCTTCACAGGAACCAAAGCAATGTGGAAGGAAAAAATGAAAATTTTACTTTTTAACACAAAAATGTTACTTTAGCCATAAAATTTTCATTTTTACAAGGGAGAAAAGAGAAAGTACACAATACAATTTATTGTGCATGTTCTCCTGAGTACGCTGATACCCCATATGTGGTAAAAATCAATTGTTTGGGCGCACGGCAGAGCTCGGAAGGGAAGGAGCGCCATTTGAATTTTTGAACGCAAAATTAGCTGCACTCATTAGCAGACGCCATGTCGGGTTTGAAGACCCCCTGAGGTGCCTAACCAATGGAGCTCCCCCACAAGTGACCCCATTTTGGAAACTAGAGCCCTCAAATAATTTTTCTAGATGTTTGGTGAGCACTTTGAACCCCTGGGGGCTTCACATAAGTTTATAGCGTTGAGCCGTGAAAAGAAAAAAAAATTTTTTTACCACAAAACGGTTGCTTCAACTAGGTAGCTTTTTTTTTCACAAGGGTAACAGGAAAAAATGCACCATAAAATGTATTGTGCATTTTCTCCTGAGTACGCAGATACCTCATATGTGGTGGAAAGTAATTGTTTGAGCGCATGGCGGGGCTCAGAAGAGAAGGAGCGCCATTTGACTTTTCAAACGCACAGACGCAGTGCACTGATCGGCCGCTGCAGGACGCACGGTCGGATGCGATAAAAAAAAGCGTCGGGGATACGTAAAAAAAAAAAAAGTCACGCCAAAAATTGACCATGGATGCAGATCCGTTATGTGCATCCCTGATCAGCGCTTGGTGGGACGCACGGACGGATGCGATACAAAAAGCGTCGCAAATATGGAAAAAAGTCACGCCAAAAATTGACCATGGATGCCGATCCGTTATGTGCATCCCTGATCAGCGCTTGGCGGGACGCACGGATGGATGTGATACAAAAAGCGTCGGGGATACGGAAAAAAAAAAGTCACGCCAAAAATTGAGCAGGGATGCCGATCCGTTATCTGCATCCCTGATCAGCGCTTGGCGGGACGCACAGACGGATGCGATACAAAAAGCGTCGGGGATACGGAAAAAAAAGTCACGCCAAAAATTGAGCAGGGATGCCGATCCGTTATCTGCATCCCTGATCAGCGCTTGGCGGGACGCACGGACGGATGCGATACAAAAAGCGTCGGGGATACGGAAAAAAAAAAAAGTCACGCCAAAAATTGAGCAGGGATGCCGATCCGTTATCTGCATCCCTGATCAGCGCTTGGCGGGACGCACGGACAGATGAGGTGTAAAAATGGACAGGGGATACGGAAAAAAAAAAAAAAGTTATACTCACAGTACCCAGAGGACTAGCAGGAGGATCACTGACCAGAAGAGCTGCAGAGGAACAGATGGCAGAGAGATGGACAGCTTTACAGGAGCAGCAGGCAGATCAGCAGAATGCCCAGGAAGGACCCAGCGATGGACGCAGATGTGATCAGGCCGGTGAAGACAGGTAAGAGGACGTCGGGGGAGAGCAGAGGGGGACAGGGGGGGGTGAGAGCAGAGGGGGGGGGTGAGAGCAGAGGGGGAGGGGGTAGAGCAGAGGGGGAGACCGGAGAGGGAGCTGCAGAACAGAGATAATGGGGGAGGCAGTCAGATCGCGGGGGGAGCAGATCGGGATGTCGGGGGGGGGGGGGGGGGTTGGGGGGAGCAGATCGCGGGGGGGGCACGGCAGGGGCTACCATGGCAGCGCGCAGGGGCACCACGGGAGCGCGCAGGGGCACCACGGGAGCGCGCACGGGCTGGCTGCAAAGTGAGCACAGTACTCACGTGCAGCAGCGGTGACAGCTAGGGCGGCGGCGGCGGCGGCAGCAGCGGCGGTGGCGTGGTACCACAAGTACCAGCCACTGCACGCTGCAGACATGTTGGGGGAGGGCTCGCAGGCCAGCACAGGCCTGGGGAGGGCGGCCACCGGCAAATCACACCGCCCCACTGCACACTGATTGGAGCGATTGCGCGTCATTGCACGATCGCTCCAATCAGTGCTGCAGGGGCTGGGGGAGACATGTTTGAGGTCCACCTATGATATGCTGCAGCAGCTGCGGCATCTCATAGCTGGATCTCACAGGATCGCACTAATTCGGGCATTATTTTTGCCGAAATTAGTGCGATCGATGTGGTTGGCGGTTCAGATTTGAACAGCCAATCACATCGATCGTCGATAGGGGGTGGCGATGCCGCCCCCCCTGGGGTCAAGCAAAGGTCCCCTGCTGTAAGAAACAGCAGGGGACATCATTTGAAAGCCGTTGCTATGGCCACGGCAATCAAATGAAGTTTAGGCAGTAAAATTACGTCCCTGGTCGTTAAGTCACGTTAAAATAGGACGTAATTTTACTGCCCGCGGTCGTGAAGGGGTTAAGGGTTAGCACAAGATTCGAGACCAAGTGCACACAATCCATCAGTATTACAGGGCCCTGCACTAACATCAGAGAGCTCCAGCCTGTGGGGGAAAATATTCTGACTATAGTATAGTGAAACTCGTGTGTGTGTGTGTGTGTGTGTGTGTGTGTGTGTGTGTGTGTGTGTGTGTGTGTGTGTGTGTGTGTGTGTGTTACATTGATATAATCCAGTCCAAAGAAAAAAAACCAGAGTGGTATTAGGAGATCCGCGCTCATCAGTGAGGTCCAGACCCCGGTAAAAGAATAATATCTTTATTCTTCCAGTCACCACACTACACGTTTTGGGGATGATCCCCGAAACGCGTAGTGTGGTGACTTGAAGAATAAAGATATTATTCCTTTACTGGAGTCTGGACCTTCTTACTGATGAGCGCGGATCTCCTAATACCACTCTGTTTTTTCTTTGGACTGGATCCTTGTCAGTGGCTGCAGCTGCTAGTCTTATGCTTGTCCGTTGGTTGTGTTTCACATAACCACAGGGGTGAGTATCTGACGATTCTTTACCCACTGTGTGATTTATGATAAGACCCGATGTTCACTTTTTCCTTATAATAGAATCAATGATACAATCTACTAACACACAACTGTACTTTCACTCCACCAGAGCTTTTCGGATGTTTGTCATTTTTAGAAATATACTTTTCATGTATATATGTATGTATGTATGCATGCATGCATGCATGCATGCATGCATGCATGCATGCATGCATGTATGTATGTATGTATGTATGTTGGATATTTGGATATGTATTTTTCAGTAATAGACTTCCGGTCCTCCTTTGCTTTTAGACATGTTAATATTCTCCTGTACAGGACTTGTCAGTGGCAGAACACAGTTTATGACATCAAAGTGAGAAAAATATTGACTTACAAGTTCAGCCCCATTCCAATGGCGTCTGTGGCCACCAGGATATTGCATGGATCATCTGGGTCATTGAATTTATTAGCCTGAGCTATTTTTGTACCTGAAAGAAAAAGTGAATGATAATAACACCGAACCAAAAGGGCCAATGTCCTGAGACAGCGACGCTTTACATACAGTCATCTATAGAATACTGAAAGGTTACACTGTAACAGCTAAATTGGTTCAGAGCCAAAAACCGTTGAACCTAACTAATGTTGGGGTGCTGAAAAAACGGATTTTGTGTACTCACCGTAAAAACGTTTTCTCTTAGCCATCATTGGGGGACACAGGACCATGGGTGTTATGCTGCCTATCCATAGGAGGACACTAAGTAGATGCAAAAGCATAGCTCCTCCTCTGTAGTATACACCCCCTGGCCGGGCCAGGCAACCTCAGTTTTAGTACACAAGCAGTAGGAGAAAAGAAGGGAATTTTGTTTACTTACCGTAAATTCCTTTTCTTCTAGCTCCAATTGGGAGACCCAGACAATTGGGTGTATAGGCTATGCCTCCGGAGGCCGCACAAAGTATTACACTAAAAGTGTAAAGCCCCTCCCCTTCTGCCTATACACCCCCCGTGCTCCCACGGGCTCCTCAGTTTTGGTGCAAAAGCAAGAAGGAGGAAAAAAATTATAAACTGGTTTAAAGTAAATTCAATCCGAAGGAATATCGGAGAACTGAAACCATTCAACATGAACAACATGTGTACACAAAAAAACAGGGGCGGGTGCTGGGTCTCCCAATTGGAGCTAGAAGAAAAGGAATTTACGGTAAGTAAACAAAATTCCCTTCTTCTTTGTCGCTCCATTGGGAGACCCAGACAATTGGGACGTCCAAAAGCAGTCCCTGGGTGGGTAAATAATACCTCATAATAGAGCCGTAAAGGCTCCGTCCTACAGGTGGGCAACCGCCGCCTGAAGGACTCGCCTACCTAGGCTGGCATCCGCCGAAGCATAGGTATGCACCTGATAGTGTTTCGTGAAAGTGTGCAGGCTCGACCAGGTAGCCGCCTGACACACCTGCTGAGCCGTAGCCTGGTGCCTCAAAGCCCAGGACGCACCCACGGCTCTGGTAGAATGGGCCTTCAGCCCTGAGGGAACCGGAAGCCCAGCAGAACGGTAAGCTTCGAGAATTGGTTCCTTGATCCACCGAGCCAGGGTTGATTTGGAAGCCTGTGACCCTTTACGCTGGCCAGCGACAAGGACAAAGAGTGCATCCGAGCGGTGCAGGGGCGCCGTACGAGAAATGTAGAGTCTGAGTGCTCTCACCAGATCTAACAAGTGCAAATCCTTTTCACATTGGTGAATTGGATGAGGGCAAAAAGAGGGTAAGGAGATATCCTGATTGAGATGAAAAAAGGATACCACCTTAGGTAGAAATTCCGGAACCGGACGCAGAACCACCTTGTCCTGGTGAAACACCAGGAAAGGGGCTTTGCATGACAATGCTGCTAACTCAGACACTCTCCGAAGTGAAGTGACTGCTACTAGGAAAACCACTTTCTGCGAAAGGCGTGCGAGAGAAATATCCCTCATTGGCTCGAACGGTGGTTTCTGAAGAACCATCAGCACCCTGTTCAGATCCCAGGGTTCCAACGGACGTTTGTAAGGAGGGACGATGTGACAAACCCCCTGCAGGAACGTGCGTACCTGTGGAAGTCTGGCCAAGCGCTTCTGAAAAAACACAGAGAGCGCAGAGACTTGTCCCTTAAGGGAGCCAAGCGACAAACCCTTTTCCAATCCGGACTGAAGAAAGGACAGAAAAGTGGGCAAGGCAAATGGCCAGGGAGAAAAACCCTGATCAGAGCACCATGACAGGAATATTTTCCACGTCCTGTGGTAGATCTTGGCGGACGTTGGTTTCCTAGCCTGTCTCATAGTGGCAATGACCTCTTGAGATAATCCTGAAGACGCTAGGATCCAGGACTCAATGGCCACACAGTCAGGTTGAGGGCCGCAGAATTCAGATGGAAAAACGGCCCTTGAGACAGCAAGTCTGGTCGGTCTGGTAGTGCCCACGGTTGGCCGACCGTGAGATGCCACAGATCCGGGTACCACGACCTCCTCGGCCAGTCTGGAGCGACGAGGATGGCGCGGCGGCAGTCGGCCCTGATCTTGCGTAACACTCTGGGCAACAGTGCCAGCGGAGGAAACACATAAGGGAGTTGAAACTGCGACCAATCCTGAACTAAGGCGTCTGCCGCCAGAGCTCTGTGATCGTGAGAACGTGCCATGAATGCAGTGACCTTGTTGTTGTGCCGGGACGCCATTAGGTCGACGTCCGGCATCCCCCAGCGGCAACAGATCTCCTGAAACACGTCCGGGTGAAGGGACCATTCCCCTGCGTCCATGCCCTGGCGACTGAGAAAATCTGCTTCCCAGTTTTCCACGCCCGGGATGTGAACTGCGGAGATGGTGGAGGCCGTGGCTTCCACCCACATCAAAATCTGCCGGACTTCCTGGAAGGCTTGCCGACTGCGTGTTCCTCCTTGGTGGTTGATGTAAGCCACCGCTGTGGAGTTGTCCGACTGAATTCGGATCTGCTTGCCTTCCAGCCACTGCTGGAACGCTTTTAGGGCTAGATACACTGCCCTGATCTCCAGAACATTGATCTGAAGTGAGGACTCCTGCCGAGTCCACGTACCCTGAGCCCTGTGGTGGAGAAAAACTGCTCCCCACCCTGACAGACTCGCGTCCGTCGTGACCACCGCCCAGGATGGGGGTAGGAAGGATTTCCCCTTCGATAATGAAGTGGGATGAAGCCACCACCGAAGGGAAGCTTTGGTTGCCTGAGAGAGGGAGACGTTCCTGTCGAGGGACGTCGGCTTCCTGTCCCATTTGCGTAGGATATCCCATTGAAGAGGACGCAGGTGAAACTGCGCGAAAGGGACTGCCTCCATTGCTGCCACCATCTTCCCCAGGAAGTGCATGAGGCGCCTCAAGGGGTGTGACTGACCTTGAAGGAGAGATTGCACCCCCGTCTGTAGTGACCGCTGCTTGATCAGTGGAAGCTTCACTATCGCTGAGAGGGTATGAAACTCCATGCCAAGATATGTCAGCGATTGGGCCGGTGTCAGATTTGACTTTGGAAAATTGATGATCCACCCGAAACTCTGGAGAGTCTCCAGAGTAGCGGTGAGGCTGTGCTGGCATGCCTCTTGAGAGGGAGCCTTGACCAGCAGATCGTCTAAGTAAGGGATCACCGAGTGACCCTGAGAGTGGAGGACCGCAACTACTGCAGCCATGACCTTGGTGAAAACCCGTGGGGCTGTCGCCAGGCCGAACGGCAGTGCCACGAACTGAAGGTGTTCGTCTCCTATGGCGAAGCGCAGGAAGCGCTGATGCTCTGGAGCAATCGGTACGTGGAGATAAGCATCTTTGATATCGATCGATGCAAGGAAATCTCCTTGGGACATTGAGGCGATGACGGAGCGGAGGGATTCCATCCGGAACCGCCTGGCCTTTACGTGTTTGTTGAGCAGTTTTAGGTCCAGGACAGGACGGAAAGACCCGTCCTTCTTTGGAACCACAAACAGGTTGGAGTAAAAACCGTGACCCTGTTGCTGAAGAGGAACAGGGACCACCACTCCTTCTGTCTTCAGAGTGCCCAGCGCCTGCAGAAGAGCATCGGCTCGCTCGGGAGGCGGAGATGTTCTGAAAAATCGAGTCGGAGGACGAGAGCTGAACTCTATCCTGTAACCGTGAGACAGAATGTCTCTCACCCAACGGTCTTTTACCTGTGGCAGCCAAATGTCGGAAAAGCGGGAGAGCCTGCCACCGACCGAGGATGCGGTGTGAGGAGGCCGTAAGTCATGAGGAAGCCGCCTTGGTAGCGGCACCTCCGGCGGTCTTTTTAGGGCGTGACTTAGACCGCCATGGATCGGAGTTCCTCTGATCCTTCTGAGGCCTTTTGTACGAGGAGAATTGGGACCTGCCCGCACCCCGAAAGGACCAAAACCTCGACTGTCCCCTCCTCTGTTGGGGTAATTTTGGTTTGGCCTGGGGTAAGGATGTTTCCTTTCCCTTGGATTGTTTGATGATTTCATCCAGCCTCACACCAAACAAACGGTCGCCAGAAAAAGGCAAACCGGTTAAGCACTTTTTGGAAGCCGAATCTGCCTTCCATTCCCGTAGCCACAAGGCCCTGCGTATTGCCACCGAATTGTCGGCTGCAACCGCCGTACGGCTCGCAGAGTCCAGGACAGCATTAATAGCGTAGGACGCAAATGCCGACGTTTGAGAAGTTATGGACGCCACTTGCGGCGCAGACGTACGTGTGAGTGCGTCAATTTGCGCTTGACCTGCTGCAATAGCTTGGAGTGCCCATACGGCTGCGAATGCTGGAGCAAAAGACGCGCCGATAGCTTCATAGATGGATTTCAACCAGAGCTCCATCTGTCTGTCAGTGGCATCCTTGAGCGAAGCCCCATCTTCAACTGCAACTATGGATCTAGCCGCCAGTCTGGAGATTGGAGGATCCACCTTGGGACACTGAGTCCAGCCCTTGACCACGTCAGGGGGGGGAAGGGATAACGTGTATCCTTAAGGCGCTTGGAAAAACGCTTATCTGGACAAACTCAGTGTTTCTGGACTGCCTCTCTGAAGTCGGAGTGATCCAGAAACATACTCGTTGTACGCTTGGGGAACCTGAAACGGAATTTCTCCTGCTGAGAGGCTGACTCCTCCACTGGAGGAGCCGAGGGAGAAATATCCAACATTTGATGTATGGACGCGATAAGATCATTCACTATGGCGTCACCATCAGGAGTATCAAGGTTGAGAGCGGCCTCAGGATCAGAATCCTGATCAGCTACCTCCGCTTCATCATACAGAGAGTCCTCCCTCTGAGACCCTGAACAATGTGATGAGGTCGAGGGGATTTCCCAGCGAGCTCGCTTAGGCGGTCTGGGGCTGCGGTCCGTGTCAGAGACCTCACCCTGGGATCTATGAGACGCCCCGGGGGAACATTGTTGTTCCAACTGAGGGAAACCAGGGGGCAATGATTCCACAGTGCCCATGGTCTGAGATACCGGTCTGGACTGCAAAGCTTCTAGAATCTTAGCCATAGTCTCAGAAAGTCTGTCAGTAAAAACTGCAAACTCCGTCCCTGTCACCTGGACAGTGTTAGCTGGTGGTTCCCCCTGGGCCCCCCTTAGCAGAGGCTCCGGCTGAGCAAGTGCCACAGGGGCCGAGCAGTGCACACAATGAGGGTCAGTGGAACCTGCCGGTAGCGAGGTCGTACATGCGGCGCAGGCAGCATAGTAAGCCTGTGTTTTGGCACCCCTGCCTCTTGTGGGCGCCATGCTGTTGTCTCCCCTGAGCAACACAATAGGGTATATAGCCAGAAATCAACCGTGCACCATACAGTGTAAAGTATAGCCTATAAACATATAATCTATAATTACACTTCTGCACAAGTGGGGCCAGCACCTCAGGTGCTGCTTACCGCCCGCTTAAAGCGGTTGTGTGGCCACCAGAATCCCTGCCTGGGTCCCCCAGAGCTTGTCTCCCCTCTGCAGCGTCAGAGGAGCTGACAGGAATGGCTGCCGGCGTCCTGAGGAGAGGAGGGAGCCGTGGGCGTGACCCAGAAAGTGCGGGAACTGGTGCCCCACTGTGCACAGTGAGGGGGGTGGAGTATGCAAAGCATGCTCCAGCCCTCAGTGCTGCCGTCCTGTACAGCGTCCCGCCCTTCCCCTGACTGGCAGGGCTGGGGGCGGGAAGAAAAAGAGACTAGGCCGCAAAAGCCGGGGACTCGAGTTATAAGCGCGGCCGCCGTATAAGCGCGGTCGGCGCGGAAGTCCCCGGCGCACTAACAGTCCCAGCCGCGCCGCAGTGATAACAATGGCAGCGGCGGTCAGCGCGGCAGTCCCCATACACTAACACACTCAGCGACGCTGCAGTGTGTAATGGCACAAACGCGGTCAGCGCCGCGGTCCCCGTGCACTAGCACACCCAGCAATGCTGGAGTGTTGCTGTGCGCGGTCCCCACGGGGACACAGAGTACCTCAAAGTAGCAGGGCCATGTCCCTGAACGATACTCGGCTCCTATCCAGCAGAGTCCTCAGGAGCTGTGGATGGAGCACGGTCTCAGTGCCTGAAGACCGATTAGGATCCCACTTCACCCAGAGCCCTAAGGGGGATGGGGAAGGAAAAACAGCATGTGGGCTCCAGCCTCCGTACCCGCAATGGATACCTCAACCTTAACAACACCGCCGACAAGAGTGGGGTGAGAAGGGAGCATGCTGGGGGCCCTGTTAAGGGCCCTCTTTTCTTCCATCCGACATAGTCAGCAGCTGCTGCTGACTAAGCTGTGGAGCTTGCGTGCATGTCTGCCTCCTTCGCACAAAGCAAAAAACTGAGGAGCCCGTGGGAGCACGGGGGGTGTATAGGCAGAAGGGGAGGGGCTTTACACTTTTAGTGTAATACTTTGTGCGGCCTCCGGAGGCATAGCCTATACACCCAATTGTCTGGGTCTCCCAATGGAGCGACAAAGAAAAAAACAGTAAAAACTTCTCAACAGAGGAACATGAGAAACCAAATAACCAAATAAGGTACTGAGAGAACCAGGGCCCAACAGGGCAACAGGGTGGGTGCTGTGTCCCCCAATGATGGCTAAGAGAAAACGATTTTATGGTGAGTACACAAAAATCCGTTTTTCTCTGACGCCTCATTGGGGGACACAGGACCATGGTACTTCCTAAAGCAGTCCATGGGTGGGTTAACAATAAACAACGCAACCCAAGGACTAGGAACCAGTCCCAGATAGCCAGGAGCGCCTACTGAGATAGGTACTCCACTATTGTTTGCAGAATTTTCCTACCTAGGTTCGCCTCAGCCGAAGCCTGGGTATGGATTCAGTAATGCTTTGAAACAGTATGTAGGGAAGACCAGGTCGCAGCCTTACACCTCTGTTCCACTGAAGGCTGATGCCTAATGGCCCAAGGGGCGCCAACTGCTTGCGTGGAGTTTGTCCGCAGCCCACTAGGAATGGGCTTAAGTTGCAAGCGGTAGACTTCCTGGATCGCAGAGCGAATCCAGCGAGCCAGCGTTGCCTATGAAGCTGCCTGTCCTTTCTTAGGCCTTTCAGGAATGATGAACAAGGAGTCTATGTTCCTAAAGGGGCTGTCCTGGGTACGTAATATCTGAGAGCCCTCACAAGATCTAGCGAATGTAGAAACCTTTCCACCCTATGGACTGGGTGTGGACAAAAAGGAAGTCAGAACAATGTCCTCGTTCATATGAAACGGGGAAATAACCATCGGAAGAAAATCCGGAAGGGGGCGTAGAACCACCTTGTCCTGATGAAAGATCAGAAAGGGTTTGCGGCAAGAAAGTGATGCCAGTTCCGAAACTTGTCTGATGGACGTAATCGCCACTAAGAATGTTACCTTCCAGGAGAGAAGAGCAAGAGAAGATTCCTTAAGAGGTTCAAAAGGGGACCTCTGGATACCGTCCAAAACGAGATTGAGGTCCCATGGGTCCAGCGACCATTTATACAGGGAAACTAGATGGGAAACACCCTTGAGGAAAGTCTTGACTTGCGGATTGCAAGCTAGGCGGTATTGATAGAATATTGAGAGAGATGAAACCTGCCACTTAAGGGAGCTGAGGGCCAACCCCTTTTGCAACCTGACTGCAAAAAAAAATAAATAAAGAATTCTGAGTATCGCCAGAGGCATAGGTTGGACATTAGATTCCCTGCACTGGAAAAGGAAAGTTTTCCACGTACGGTGGTAAATATGGGATGAAGGCCGGCTTTGGGGCACTGTACAAGGTGGAGATGACCGCAGGAGAGAATCTCCCTCTTTTTAAAGTCCAGGTCTCAATGGCCAGGCCGTCAGCTTCAGGGCTCTGGAGTTCTGATGGGAAATGGGCCCTTGGGTCAGCAAGTCTGGGATGCTTACGAGGCGCCATGAGCAATTGTACTAATTCAGCATACCAGGCGCACCTGGGCTAGTCCGGTGCTATTAGTATCACCGGGACTCCTTCTGCCTTGATCTTCCTGATTACTCGCGGCAGCAGGGGCAGAGGCGAAAAACATGTAAGTTGGACGGAAACGACTTCAGGAGACTAGAGCATCCGCGCCAATGGACTGTGGGTCACGTGACCTGCCTAAGAACGCGGGTACCTTTGCGTTGAACCTTGAGGCCATTAGATTATCAATATTTTTTATTATTTATTTGTAGAGCACCATTAATTCCACGTCTGGTGTACTCCAGTGAGTGCAGATGTGTGGGAACACTTCTGGGTGGAGAAACCACTCTCTGGCGGCCAGGCCTTGGCGACTTAGAAGGTCCGCCACCCAGTTTTCTACTCCCGGAATGTGTAACGTTGAAAACACAGACCCCCGTCGATTCGGTCCAGGTGAGGATCCTGAGGACCTCGAGATAAGCTGTCTTGCTGCTGGTACCTCCCTGCTGATTGATGGCATTTAGTGTGCGGCTGTATCCATTTTGTATTTGCTAGGTTTTTTCAGCTGGCACCTATACACACTTGTATGATGTGCAGGTCAGTCTTTTGAAATATTTGCCTCCCTGCTGATTGACATAGGCCACAGCTGTTGCATTGCCCAATTGGACCCGAATCAAACGACCTGCTAGCAGAAAAGGGGAATGACCTGAGCGCGAGAAGATCGCGCTGATTTTCAGGATGATTTCTGGGAAGGGAAGACTCCTGGGGTGTCCAACGTGCCGAAGCAGTGTGGAGCCAGTACGCTGCTCCCCAGACTAAGAGGCTGGCGTCTGTGGTCAGGAGTAGCCAGTCCACTTGGGGGAGAAAAACTCCTTCTCGATATGGAAGAGGACTGAAGCCACCAGTAAAGCGCATACCTGACTGAAGGTGTTAGGTGAAAAGTTCGTCCAAGGAAAAGGGGCTCTTGTCCCAGGCAGCTAGAAGCACAAGCTGCAGTGGGCGGTGGTGTGGCTAAGCAAGCAGCACTGCCTCTATAGCCGCAGCTATCGTACCTAGCACTCTCATACTGAATCGTATGAAGTGACAGGAGTACGTAGAGGGCAGTGTACCGCTTGTTGTAGAGCGGTCGCCTTGACTTGAGGGAGAAATATTAAGCCCCGAAGAGTGTCCAGGGACATGCCCAGGGAGGTGACGGATTTTGACGCGACCGGGGATGATTTGACTGGAGTCAGAAGCCGCCCTAAGCGGGAGAGGGTGCCCACTGAGATCTGCACGCTGGTTGAGCCCTTGATGAGGAGGTCATCCAAGCAAGGCAGAACAGCCACTCTCCTGGCGTGAAGGACACTCATGGCGGCCGCCATGACCTTAGTTAAGACCCTTGGTGCTGTGGCAGAGCCGAGGGTAGGGCCACAAATGTCAATAAGAAGTCCTGAACCGCGAAGCGGAGAAACTTTGGTGAGCTGGAGCGATGGGTATGTGCAGGTACGCGTCCCTGATAGCTAGGGAAGCAAGGAATTCTCCTTCGACCATAAAGGTAATAATGGACCCTAGGAAGTCCATTCTGAATCTCCTTACGTGCACATGTTTGCTCAGGTGTTAGAGGTCCAGGATGGGACGAACTGACCCGTCTTTCTTTGGCGACCACGATAGGTATAGCCTTGAACCTCTCGCCGTCCGGAACAGGTACTATCACCCCCGCCGTTTGGAGGGAGTGGATTGCTGAGGAGAAGGCCTCGTGGTGTTTTGGAGCGTTTGGGGGGGTTTGAGAGAAAAGACTGACCAGGGGATCGGGTCCAGAATTCAATGTGGTAACCGGAAGACACAAGGTATCACACCCATTTGTGGTCTGAGGCGGCGGCCCAGATGGAGAAGGACAAGACTTCTCGGTCTTTGTCTAGACTGCCAGGACGAGGTGGACTCGGGGAGGGCCGATAAGGTCGGGCCCTGCGTGGCTAGTAAAAAACATCCTGGGCTAGAGTTGGGGGAGAGAGGTACTCTTTTCCTCCCGTGGCGTCAGACAAAAAAAAAAAAAAAAAAAGAGCCTGTCCAGACGATCGGCAAACCATCGGTCTGGAAAGGAGTACTGTGAGAGGCTTCTTAGAGACAGAGTCCACTCTCCATTATCGGAACCAGAGGGCCTTACGGATGGCTATGGTTTTTGAGGTGGCAATAACTGCGCAGGTAGCAGCGCCGAGGGAGGCCTGCATGAGGTACTCCGCCGCTGCAGTAATGTGAACAGTTACATCTGTGAGGGTCTGAGGAAAACTGGTAGTCCTGGTGCTTGTGCGACCCACACGGAAGGTGAGAGGGACCCGCGGCCTCGAGGCAGAGCGATCGAGCTGCTCCACTTGTCTTTCTGTCGGGTCCTTGAAGGAGGATCCATCAAGTAAAAGACAGGAGGGTCCTTCAGGCAGGCAGAAGCCGGGTGAGGGTCCACCGAGGCCGGATCGGCCAAGCCCTTAGAGACAGCTAAGCCAAAGGGGTACTGGGACTCTATGAGTTTACGGATACCGAAGCGGCGTCAAAAAGCTCTTTTTTTTTAAAGTTTCTTCACCCTTTTAAAGGAGACCGCAGGGTCAGTAGTAGTGGATGGGAGATTTTCCACATGCAGAGTTTTGGTAGATTGCTGCAATAAGGGAGTCCATCGCAGCTTGATCACTCGGGGAGGTTGAAACCAAGGAATCATCCCGGTACAAACATCATTCCCTTTCCTCCGGCTCCTCAGAGACCGCGGAACATGTGGGAGAACCCCATCTGTGAACCCCAGAGGGAGACCCATGGGGGTCATGCCCTTTTTCTGATCTGCAACCGGTGAAGCAGAAGGCTGATTCTTATTAGAAGGAGCCTCTATAGAGGTGTCATCAGGCTGCGTTCTGTCCAGGGGCCCCGAGGGGTGTAGGACGATGTTGCATAGCCAGCACCAGGTTCTGGGAACTGTGCCCATTCTGGGGGACTGGGAGCCGTAGGCTCTGGGCTGGCGGTGGTGGCGGGGGGTTACAAAGGCACCGGACTCACAGAAGGAAGAGGTGCTATCATCCCCTAGTTAGTAGCTCAGCGTGGCAGGATACATCAATAGTCTTATAGTTGTTGCTGTAGTTGTGCAGGGCATAAAACATGTGACTGCAGCCCCTGGCTGATGAGCCACAAACTCTGATTGTAATGAGGGAGCAATGCTCTGCAGAGTTAATATGTAAGTGAGGCTATAACTCATCCAGAACCCTGATGACCCTTTCCCCCTCCTGCGTCACAGTTCCTGTGGGAAGGAGGAAGTCAGCTCTGAGTGACGCCCAAAGGCTCTGATCACAACAAGAGGGAGCAATGCTCTGCAGCAATGCTCTGCAGATCCTGTGTGAGGAGTGTTACGCGCGCTTTCGTGAGGGAGCGTGGCTTATCGAGTGTCGTAGGGGGCAGGGCTTAGCTCTGACAAGAAGGCATGAGAAAATATAATAAACAAAAAAATGATGGTGGACAGAAAAACCTCCAGCCCTGTACAACAATGGTGGACAGAAAAACCTCTATAAGTGTACCGCAGCTGCGGGTGCACTTAGTCCAGGGAGTTGTCCCCTCCCCCCGCCACAGGTGGAATGCTCTGCAGGTGTCTGCAATCACAGCCCATGTGCATCCAGTCAGTGTGACCTTTGCTCCAGTTTCCTGTCAGGGAGCCAGTGTGCAGATTCTGACGCCTGCTGTGCCCAGTCACAGAACGTGTATCAACTCAGAGCCTGCCAGAGGGACTGAGGAATGCTCTTGGGCTCTGGAAAAATCGGAATTATCTCACCTCAGCTCCTGTGGAGATGGCAGTCTGGTCACGCTGGTGCGGAGCGAATATCAACTCAGAGCCTGCAAGAGGAACTGAGGAGTTTTTATCTGCTCTGGGCTCTGGAAAATCAGTGCCATGAGACCTGTCGTTCAGTGAGTAACAGCCCAGGATCCAGCGTCGCAGGAGGGGGTACGGGGAGGCGATACTCCGCGTTCCCGCCTGTTGATTGTTTTGGGAAATCGGTCCCCGAAGGAACTGTCGCCCTCTAAAAACAAAAAATTCTTGCTGCAGTAGTCTGCAGAGATGTGCCTCCTATAGACACTAAGCTAAAACTGAGGTTGCCTGGCCCGGCCAGGCAGTGTATACTGCAGAGGAGGAGCTATGCTTTTGCATCTACTTAGTGTCTTCGTCAGAGAAATGAATATTATGCTTACATTTGCTGATTGGCTCTAATTTTCAAGATCCAGAGGAGGTTGTAATTACTTAGGACACCTTTCATGTAGGGTTATAGAAAAATGGTGTCTTTCCTTCATTATCATCATCATTATTGCACTGTTAGTAGCTAGTCTATTGTATTATCTATTTAGTCTATTGAGCCTTCAGTATTCCCTCATCTTAGGCTACTTTCACACATCCGGTTTGAGCCGTGCGGCTCAATCCGGCTGTGAAACCTATGCAACGGATGCGGTGAAAACACCGCATCCTTTGCATAAGTTTTTACATGCGGTCGGTCCGTTTTTTTCCGGTTGCGGCACGCTACTGAGCATGCGCAGTGGAAGAAACCGCATGCGGCGGGAGGATGCGTTTTTTCCCGCATTGCGCCGCATCCGGCGTCCATAGGCATGCATTGAAAAATGCGCCGCAGCGGCCGGATGCGGCGCGATGCGGTTTTTTAGCCGGAGCAAAAAACGTTGCAGGCAACGTTGCATCCGGCCGCGGTATCGGCTAAATCTGCCGCATGCGGCAAAAACCGGACCGAACGCAAGCCCATGCGGCACAATACGGCACTAATGTAAGTCTATGCAAAAAAAAAAAAAACGCAACCGGCGGCAAAAGAAACGGTTGCGTTTTTTCTGCAGAGTGCCGTATTGTGCCGCAGAGCAAAAACCGGATGTGTGAAAGTAGCCTTAGGGTGACCAATCAAAAAATGCCAACTCAGCTCAGAAGACATAATCCTAATTAGGCTATGTGCCCACGTTCTCCTATCCCTGCAGAAATTTCTGCAGCGATTTGCAGGGCTGTGGAGTCGGTAAACCAAATCTTCAACTCCGACTCCTCAATTTTTCTTGCACCGACTCAGACTCCTACATATATTGCTTTATAGTTCGGTGAAAAATTTATTGTAATACATGAACATGAGTATGTGAACATCAGACATTTAATAATTTTTATGATACAATAATCAAGATATTTGGATAGAACATAAAATATATTTATTGGATACAACTTTAGAACACAAAAAACTGTAATAAATTGTAAATATGTAATACACTATGTAATATACAGTAGATTACATATATATCTTGTGTGTATATATAATTATATATATATATATATATATATATATATATATATATATATATATTGCATATTGTATTATATATTTACAATTTATTACAGTTTGTGTTCTAAAGTTGTATCCAATAAATATATTTTATGTTCTATCTAAATATCTTGATTATTGTATCATAAAAATAATTAAATGTCTAATGTTCACATTGTGCTACAATACATTTTTCACTCAAATATAAGCATTATACTAAATGTTATTTAGTAAAATATTCAGCACATTCTGCATTGCACTACTGTCCCCAATTTATTATATATTTTAGGAGTCGGAGTCGGTGCATTTTATACCGACTCCGACTCCACAGCCCTGGCGATTTGAACAGCACACGTGCGCTTCAAATCGCTGCAGAAACAGTGCGTACTGAAAACCAATTTCATGCGCTCTGGATGCAGCCCCTCCCATAGACAGAGCGGGGGCTGCATGCAGAGCGCACGAAAGTAGTGACATGTCACATCTTAGAACTCAGTGCTTCAGCAGTAGCCGAAGCCGAAGCGCTGCATTCTAATACGCCACGTGGGCATGGATTAGGCACAATCTTCATAGATTGTGCTGGGGACGCAGGACGCATGCAGTTACACTGCAGTGCAGATCACAGCGTAACTGCATGAAAATATGCCACGTGGGCACAGAGCCTTACAATTGCATCACCTACTTTTATAAATCCTCTCTGTGTAAGGTATACAGTTTTCGGATTTCTTAGTGTAGTTTCTTAGCATATTGACATGTTTCTATATGTTTTTTTCAGATATGCCTGGTTCTTGCATTAACAAATGGGATAGTTTTTGCTACATATGCAGAGAAGTCACTTTTGCATCAAAGTTTAATTACTATAAGAAAAGCCTACAACCTGTATTTTGGCTGCAGATAGATATGCATCACATCTTACCAAGTGGTTACATGGGAAGAGGCAATCTTTGCTTTTTACAGTCCCAATGATATGGAGAGAGCCAACTGATCACACTAATAATGGCTATATTCTGCATGGTGCCCCCCAATAAAGAAAGGAGTTTCAAGGAAGAAGTAAACGTTACAATATCCAAACATCCCATCTGCAATACACCCAATACCACATACAGAAGAACTGCCGCTTCCAAAAGCACCGGATACATTTTCAGTAGAGTCAAGTGAGGAAGAAGAGACCACTTGGTGGCATGAAACCTCTTAAGGCCCCGTCACACTAAGCAACATCGCTAGCAACATCGCTGCTAACGAACAACTTTTGTGACGTTGCTAGCGATGTTGCTGTGTGTGACATCCAGCAACAACCTGGCCCCTGCTGTGAGGTTGTTGGTTGTTACTGAATGTCCTGGGCCATTTTTTAGTTGTTGCTGTCCTGCTGTGAAGCACAGATCGCTGTGTGTGACAGCGAGACAGCAACAACTAAATGTGCAGGCAGCAGGAGCCGGCTTCTGCAGAGGCTGGTAACCAATGTAAACATCGGGTAACCAAGAAGCCCTGTCCTTGGTTACCCGATATTTACCTTCGATACCAGCCTCAGCCGCTCTCACTGTCAGTGCCGGCTCCTGCTCTGTACACATGTAGCTGCAGGACACATCGGGTTAATTAACCCGATGTGTGCTGTAGCTAGGAGAGCAAGGAGCCAGCGCTAAGCATTGTGCGCTGCTCCCTGCTCTGTGCACATTTAGCTGCAGCACACATCAGGTAATTAACCCGATGTGTGCTGTAACTAGGAGAGCAGGGAGCCAGCGCTGAGTGTGCGCTGCTCCCTGCTCTCTGCACGTGTGGCTGGACACTGGTTGCTGGTGAGCTCACCAGCAACTCGCGTAGCCACGCTCCAGCGATCCCTGCCAGGTCAGGTTGCTGGTGGGATCGCTGGAGCGTCGCAGTGTGACATCTCACCAGCAACCTCCTAGCAACTTACCAGCGATCCCTATCATTGTTGGGATCACTGGTAAGTTGCTTAGTGTGACTGGACCTTTAGTCTCATGACCCAGACTTTCTGGGATAGTCGTGCAAGAGAATCTCCCTGCAATATGAGAGGCCGGCCTCTCCGCATTCACTTCAGCCAGATAGTGAAAGGTCCTACATCCAGCACTAGTGGACCCACAGAAGATTGTTACCAACATTGCATGTTGGGACTAAAGGCCCCGTCACACTAAGCAACATCGCTAGCAACATCGCTGGTAACGAACAACTTTTGTGACGTTGCTAGCGATGTTGCGGTGTGTGACATCCAGCAACAACCTGGCCCCTGCTGTGAGGTCGTTGGTTGTTGCTGAATGTCCTGGGCCATTTTTTAGTTGTTGCTGTCCTGCTGTGAAGCACAGATCGCTGTGTGTGACAGCGAGACAGCAACAACTAAATGTGCAGGCAGCAGGAGCCGGCTTCTGCAGAGGCTGGTAACCAATGTAAACATCGGGTAACCAAGAAGCCCTGTCCTTGGTTACCCGATATTTACCTTCGATACCAGCCTCCGCCGCTCTCACTGCCTGTGCTGCCGGCTCCTGCTCTGTGCACATGTAGCTAGCTGCAGGACACATCGGGTTAATTAACCCGATGTGTGCTGTAAGTAGGAGAGCAGGGAGCCAGCGCTCAGTGTGCGCTGCTCCCTGCTCTGTGCACATTTAGCTGCAGCATACATCGGGTAATTAACCCGATGTGTGCTGTAGCTAGGAGAGCAAGGAGCCAGCGCTCAGTGTGCGCTGCTCCCTGCTCTCTGCACGTGTAGCTCCGTGCGGTGGTAACCAAGGTAAATATCGGGTTGGTTACCCGATATTTACCTTAGTTACCAAGCGCAGCATCTTCCACGCGGCGCTGGGGGCTGGTCACTGGTTGCTGGTGAGCTCACCAGCAACTCGTGTAGCCACGCTCCAGCGATCCCTGCCAGGTCAGGTTGCTGGTGGGATCGCTGGAGTGTCGCAGTGTGACAGCTCACCAGCAACCTCCTAGCAACTTACCAGCGATCCCTATCATTGTTGGGATCGCTGGTAAGTTGCTTAGTGTGACGGTACCTTAACGCTATGTTCACACACTGCAGCTTTTCTTAACCATAAAGATGCAGCGTTTTTTGTCCCCAAAAACGCATAAAAAAACCCCCCAAAAAACATGCAATTGATGCATTTTGCCCAAAGCGTTTTTTTTTTAAAGTCAAATCTATTGACTGGAAGGGCTGAAACTTTTATGCATTAATAGCTTAAAAAGGAAAACTTTTTGATATCATAGAAACAAGAACCAACTAAAAAAATGTAATTGTCAGAATAGAATTCAAAAGATCAAAAATAATTAAGAAAGGGCTCATTTCATAAGATAACCTGACAACTATTGAAAATATGTAGAACAGTGTTATTAGGATATTGGGTGAATAGAATTATTCTTATTTTTATAGCACCATTAGCTCCAGGGTGATGTCATGCATACATATAATCTACTATAATCTACATAATCTCCAGTTGGGTCTGTCCACCTATTCCGGCATGCACCGCGGCACTGTCAGTTGTGCAGCCGCAGTTCTAACGATGCTCCGGCTTCCAAGTCCTCACTGAACACACAAACAAACACACACACAACAAATATGGATACACCGAGAGAGCACACACACACACACACACACACACACACACACACACACACACACACAATGTATACACTGAACACAGATACACACGTCTTTACACACACTGCTGTATACTCACCTGTCCGGGGCCGCCGCTTCTGCAGTCAGCGCTTTACTGCAGTTGAATACTTTCTGGGGCCGTAAAGCATTCAACTGCAGTAAAGCCATGACAACATCCTGCAGCGGACGCTCAGTACAGCGGACGCTATCACAGAGAGGTATGTGTGCCTGAGGACTTCAAGAAACAGCTGGAGGCTCCACAGGCACGGAGGAGAGACGTGAGAATATCTTTTATTGTGTGTAAACAACGGCACATAGGAAGCAGAAGGGAACCAGCAGGAGCACATTAAACAATGGGCTCATTACTGCAGGGGACATTATTGCAGGGCCCATTACTAAACAATGGGGACATTACAGCGGGGGACATCACCCCCCCCCCCCACCAGATCTGTATGCCTCCAGCCCTCCCCCCCCCCCCCCCCGAGATCTGTATGCCCCCAGCCCCTCCCATCAGATCTGTATGCCCCCAGCCCCCCGAACCAGATCTGTATGCCCCTAGAACCCCCCACCAGATCTGTATGCCTCCAGCCCCGCCTCACCAGAAGTTTATGCCCCCAGCCCCACTCACCACTGCTCCTGTCAGCACCACTAAGCATAGACAGATGTTCATTTCACCGCACTCCCGATGCGGTAGCATCGGGCCTATTTCTAGTACATATATAAGATACGTTAGAAAAACAGTGACAGACTGACATAGAGGGAGAGAATACAATGCCCTCACAGCTTACAATTTATAGAATATTGAAGAAGGAGATAGTATCTTAGGGGTTGAATGTGGCAATAGAGTAATTGTAGGCTGTGGTCTCTCCTGAATCAAACAGCCCTTAAAATACATCCCTCTAAAAATAAGGTCCGCCGATATGGCTCTGCTGCAAAACAGTAATACATAAGTCTTTTTGAGATGATTAAGCAAGTAACTCAGATCTCCAGGGGCTATTCTAACTGCATCTACATATCTTATAGATGCTTGTAAAGCAACACTGTATTATAATGTGATGTAAAAGTACAGCATAATCACAAAAGTGAGTACACCACTCATTTTTGAAAATATTTTATCTTTTCATAGGACAACACTGAAGATATGACACTTTGATACAATGTAAAGTAGTCAGTGTACAGCTTGTATAACAGTGTAAATTTGGTGCCCTCTAAATAACACAACCATTTATGTCAAAACCGCTGGCAAGAAAAGTGAGTACACCCCTATGTGAAAATGGCCAAACCGTGCCCAATTAGCCATTTTCCCTCCCTGGTGTCATGTGACTCAGTGTTATAAGGTCTCAGGTGCGAATGGGGAGCAGATGAGTTACATTTGGTGTTATCCCTCACACACTCTCTCATACTGGGCACTGGAAGTTCAGTATGGCAGCTCATTATTAAGAGCTCTCAGAGGAGCTGAAAAAAAAGAATTGTTGCTCTACATAAAGATGGCCGAGGCTATAAGAAGATTGCCAACAGTCTGGAACTGAGCTGCAGCAGGGTGGCCAAGACCATACAGCAGGTTAACAAGACAGGTTCTACTCAGAACAGGCCTCGCTATGGTTGACCAGAGGTTGAGTGCACGAGCTCAGCGTCATATCCAGAGGTTGTCTTTTCAAAACAGAGATATGAGTGCTTCCAGCATTGCTGCACAGGTTACAGGCGTGGCAGTCAGCCTGTCAGTGCTCACACCATATGCCACACTCTGCATCAAATTGGTCTGCATGGCTGTCGCCCCAGAGGGAAGCCTCTTCTATAGATGATGCACAAGAAACCCCTCAAACAGTTTACTAAAGACAAGCAGACTAAGGACATGGATTACTGGAGCCATGTCCTGTGGTCTGATGAGACCAAGATAAACTTATTTGGTTAGATGGTGTCAGGAGTGTGTGGGGGCCACCAAGGGAGAAGTACAAAGACAAGTGTGTCTTGCCTACAATCAGTGATGAGTCCTCTGTACATTTTATATAAGCCGGTTCCTTTTTCCTAGGTAAAAATAACCTAATTGTGTAATATTTTGTTCTAGTCACTAGAGGGAGTGCTTTCCTCATTTATTTTGTATATGTGATAGTAGTCGCAGTTCACATTGGAGGTTATCATGAATGAAAATATGTATAGAAATGTTTGTTTTTGATATATATTTGTTCTAATTTTATGTTTTTTGCTTGTATTCTATAGGTCAATACTGAAGAAGGTGATATAGCCAAATTTTCTTTGCATAAAAAAAAAAAATATATCTTCTTGATAAAATTCTTTTGAAACGCAATAACATCCAAAAACCAGTGAAATCAAATAAAAAAAGTTCTAGATCATATGGTGGCTTGTCTCTATTTTTCCATAATTCTTTACTAAGTGCCGGAGTCATTATTTTTTCTTCATTGACTATTTTTTAGCTCCTGTGCACGGCTCCATTGAGTCTATATACAGTGAGCCAGGTCATATACAGTTCAGATTTGCCTACAATCCCGCATGGTGGTGGCAGTGTCAAGGTTTGGGGTTGCACGAGTGCTTGCTGGCTGTGGGAAGCTACATTTCATTGAGGGAGCCAAGAATGCCAACATGTACTGTGACATACTGAAACAGAGCATGATCCCTTTGGAAACTGGGCCGCAAAGCATTATTCCAATATGATAACAACCCCAAACACACCTCCAAGACGACCACTGCTTTGCTAATGAAACTGAGGTTAAAAGATGATGGACTGGCCAAGCATGTCTCCAGACCTAAACCCTATTGAGCATCTGTGGGGCACCAAACATTAAGTGGAGAAGTGCAAGGTCTCTAACATCCACCAGCTCCATGAGGTCGTCATGGAGGATGGAAGAGGATTCCAGTGGATCCTGTGAACTCTATGTCCAAGACAGATAACCCCCTTCACGACCAATGACTGATATATCAGTCATGGATCGTGTGAGGTTAATCCCCGCCCCATGCCATGGGCAGGTCGCGGCGATCAGCGCACATATCAGCTGTTTGCAACAGCTGACATGCGTGCCTGCATGTTACGAGTGGAATCGCTTTCCACCCGCAACGTTTAACCCCTTACATCTCGCTGCCAAAGTCTGGCAGCGAGATGTATATGTGCGCGGCCATTACTTTCACTTAAAGCCGCCCCCACCGGAAGTCACGTATGTAAACACGTGACTTTCGGTGGTTGCCATTGTAGCACAGGGTCATGTGATGACGCTTGTAGCTAACATGAGTCACTTTCTCTCAGTGCCGGCATAGTGCCAGCACAGAGAGTAAAGCAGCATATCTGCAGATCTCGGCTCTGTAGCTGAGATCTACAGATAGGGCAGAGCGATTGGATTGTTGATCGATATAGCCCCCTAGGGGGGACTAGTAAAAGTAAAAAAAAAGTTTTAAAGAATAAAAAAATAAAAAAACTAAAACGTTCAAATCACCCCCCTTTCGCCCCATTGAAAATTAAAGGGTTAAAAAAATAAAAAATACACATTTGGTATTGCCACGTTCAGAAACGCTCGATCTATCAAAATATAAAATCAATTAATCTGATCAGTAAACGGCATAGCGGCAAAAAAACGCCAAAGAAGGGAATTTTGTTTACTTACCGTAAATTCCTTTTCTTCTAGCTCCAATTGGGAGACCCAGACAATTGGGTGTATAGGCTATGCCTCCGGAGGCCGCACAAAGTATTACACTTAAAAGTGTTAAGCCCCTCCCCTTCTGCCTATACACCCCCCGTGCTCCCACGGGCTCCTCAGTTTTGGTGCAAAAGCAAGAAGGAGGAAAAGAATTAAAAACTGGTTTAAAGTAACTTCAATCCGAAGGAATATCGGAGAACTGAAACCATTCAACATGAACAACATGTGTACACAAAAAATCAGGGGCGGGCGCTGGGTCTCCCAATTGGAGCTAGAAGAAAAGGAATTTACGGTAAGTAAACAAAATTCCCTTCTTCTTTGTCGCTCCATTGGGAGACCCAGACAATTGGGACGTCCAAAAGCAGTCCCTGGGTGGGTAAAATAATACCTTGTAAGAGAGCCGTAAAACGGCCTCTTCCTACAGGTGGGCAACCGCCGCCTGAAGGACTCGTCTACCTAGGCTGGCATCCGCCGAAGCATAGGTATGCACCTGATAGTGTTTCGTGAAAGTGTGCAGGCTCGACCAGGTAGCCGCCTGACACACCTGCTGAGCCGTAGCCTGGTGCCTCAAAGCCCAGGACGCGCCCACGGCTCTGGTAGAATGGGCCTTCAGCCCTGAGGGAACTGGAAGCCCAGCCGAACGGTAGGCTTCGAGAATTGGCTCCTTGATCCACCGAGCCAAGGTTGATTTGGAAGCCTGTGACCCTTTACGCTGGCCAGCGACAAGGACAAAGAGTGCATCCGAGCGGCGCAGGGGCGCCGTACGAGAAATGTAGAGTCTGAGTGCTCTCACCAGATCTAACAAGTGCAAATCCTTTTCAAATTGGTGAACTGGATGAGGGCAAAAAGAAGGTAAGGAGATATCCTGATTGAGATGAAAGGGGGATACCACCTTAGGGAGAAATTCCGGAACCGGACGCAGAACCACCTTGTCCTGGTGAAAAACCAGGAAAGGGGCTTTGCATGACAGCGCTGCTAGCTCAGACACTCTCCGAAGTGAAGTGACTGCTACTAGAAAAACCACTTTCTGCGAAAGGCGTGAGAGAGAAATATCTCTCATTGGCTCGAATGGTGGTTTCTGAAGAACCAGCAGCACCCTGTTCAGATCCCAGGGTTCTAACGGCCGCTTGTAAGGAGGAACGATGTGACAAACCCCCTGCAGGAACGTGCGTACCTGTGGAAGTCTGGCTAGGCGCTTCTGGAAAAACACAGAGAGCGCTGAGACTTGTCCCTTAAGGGAGCCGAGCGACAAACCCTTTTCCAGTCCAGATTGAAGGAAGGACAGAAAAGTGGGCAAGGCAAAAGGCCAGGGAGAAAAACCCTGAGCAGAGCACCACGACAGGAAAATTTTCCACGTCCTGTGGTAGATCTTGGCGGACGTTGGTTTCCTAGCCTGTCTCATAGTGGCAATGACGTCTTGAGATAACCCTGAAGACGCTAGGATCCAGGACTCAATGGCCACACAGTCAGGTTGAGGGCCGCAGAATTCAGATGGAAAAACGGCCCTTGAGATAGCAAGTCTGGTCGGTCTGGTAGTGCCCACGGTTGGCCGACCGTGAGATGCCACAGATCCGGGTACCACGACCGCCTCGGCCAGTCTGGAGCGACGAGGATGACGCGGCGGCAGTCGGCCCTGATCTTGCGTAACACTCTGGGCAACAGTGCCAGCGGAGGAAACACATAAGGGAGCTGAAACTGCGACCAATCCTGAACTAAGGCGTCTGCCGCCAGAGCTCTGGGATCTTGAGACCGTGCATGAACACCGGTACCTTGTTGTTGTGCCGGGACGCCATGAGGTCGACGTCCGGCACCCCCCAGCGGCAACAGATCTCCTGAAACACGTCCGGGTGAAGGGACCATTCCCCTGCGTCCATGCCCTGGCGACTGAGATAGTCTGCTTCCCAGTTTTCCACGCCTGGAATGTGAACTGCAGAGATGGTGGAGGCCGTGGCTTCCACCCACATCAAAATCCGCCGGACTTCCTGGAAGGCTTGCCGACTGCGTGTGCCGCCTTGGTGGTTGATGTATGCCACCGCTGTGGAATTGTCCGACTGAATTCTGATCTGCTTGCCTTCCAGCCACTGCCCGTGTTTCCAGCACATTGATCTGAAGCGAGGACTCTTGCTGGGTCCACGTACCCTGAGCCCTGTGGTGGAGAAAAACCGCTCCCCACCCTGACAGACTCGCGTCCGTCGTGACCACCTCCCAGGATGGGGGTAGGAAGGATTTCCCCTTCGATAATGAAGTGGGAAGAAGCCACCACCAAAGGGAAGCTTTGGTCGCCTGAGAGAGGGAGACGTTCCTGTCGAGGGACGTCGGCTTCCTGTCCCATTTGCGTAGGATGTCCCATTGAAGTGGACGCATGTGAAACTGCGCGAACGGAACTGCCTCCATTGCTGCCACCATCTTCCCCAGGAAGTGCATGAGGCGCCTCAAGGGGTGTGACTGGCCTTGAAGGAGAGATTGTACCCCTGTCTGTAGTGACCGCTGCTTGATCAGTGGAAGCTTCACTATCGCTGAGAGGGTATGAAACTCCATGCCAAGATATGTCAGCGATTGGGCCGGTGTCAGATTTGACTTTGGAAAATTGATGATCCACCCGAAACTCTGGAGAGTCTCCAGGGTAGCGTCGAGGCTGTGTTGGCATGCCTCTAGAGAGGGTGCCTTGATCAACAGATCGTCCATGTACGGGATCACCGAGTGACCCTGAGAGTGGAGGACCGCTACTACAGTAGCCATCACCTTGGTGAAAACCCGTGGGGCTGTTGCTAGGCCGAACGGCAGTGCCACGAACTGCAGGTGTTCGTTTTCTATGGCGAAGCGCAAGAAGCGCTGGTGCTCTGGAGCAATCGGTACGTGGAGATATGCATCCTTGATATCGATCGATGCAAGGAAATCTCCTTGGGACATTGAGGCGATGACGGAGCGGAGGGATTCCATCCGGAACCGCCTGGTCTTTACATGTTTGTTGAGAAGTTTCAGGTCCAGGACAGGACGGAAAGACCCGTCCTTCTTTGGGACCACAAACAAGTTGGAGTAAAAACCGTGACCCTGTTGCTGAATAGGAACAGGGACCACCACTCCTTCTGCCTTCAGAGTGCCCAGCGCCTGCAGAAGAGCCTCGGCTCGCTCGGGAGGCGGGGATGACCTGAAGAATCGAGTCGGGGGACGAGAGGTGAACTCTATCTTGTAACCGTGAGACAGAATGTCTCTCACCCAACGGTCTATTACCCGTGGCAGCCAGGTGTCGCAAAAGCGGGAGAGCCTGCCACCGACCGAAGATGCGGAGTGGGGAGGCCGAAAGTCATGAGGAAGCCGCTTTGGTAGCGGCACCTCCGGTGGCCTTTTTAGGACGTGACTTAGACCGCCATGCATCAGAGTTCCTTTGATCTTTCTGAGGCCTTGTGGACGAGGAGAATTGGGACCTGCCCGCGCCCCGAAAGGGCCGAAAACTCGACTGCCCCCTCCTCCTCTGTTGGGGTATTTTTGGTTTGGGCTGGGGTAAGGATGTATCCTTTCCCTTGGATTGTTTGATGATTTCATCCAAACGCTCGCCAAACAATCGGTTGGCAGAAATTGGCAAACTGGTTAAGCGCTTTTTGGAAACAGAATCTGCCTTCCATTCCCGTAGCCACAAGGCCCTGTGGAGTACCACCGAATTGGCGGCTGCAACCGCCGTACGGCTCGCAGAGTCCAGAACAGCATTAATAGCGTAAGACGCAAATGCCGAAGTCTGTGTGGTTATGGACGCCACCTGTGGCGCGGACGTGCGTGTGGCTGCGTCGATTTGCGCTTGACCTGCTGAGATAGCTTGCAGCGCCCATACGGCTGCGAATGCTGGGGCAAAAGAAGCGCCGATAGCTTCATAGATGGATTTCAACCAGAGCTCCATCTGCCTGTCAGTGGCATCTTTGAGTGAAGCCCCGTCTTCCACTGCAAGTATGGATCTAGCTGCCAGTCTGGAGATTGGAGGATCCACTTTGGGACACTGAGCCCAACTTTTGACCACGTCAGGGGGAAAGGGATAACGTGTATCCTTAAGGCGCTTAGAAAAACGCTTATCTGGACAAGCATGGTGATTCTGGACTGCCTCTCTGAAATCAGAGTGGTCCAGAAACATACTCGGTGTACGCTTGGGAAACCTGAAACGGAATTTCTCCTGCTGTGAAGCTGACTCCTCCACCGGAGGAGCTGAGGGAGAAATATCCAACATACGATTGATGGACACAATAAGGTCGTTCACTATGGCGTCCCCGTCCGGAGTATCAAGATTGAGAGCGGCCTCAGGATCAGAATCCTGATCAGCTGTGTCCGCATCATCAACTAGAGATTCCCCCCGCTGAGACCCTGAACAATATGAGAATGTCAAGGGAATTGTCAAGCGAGCTCACTTAGTCGGTCTGGGGCCGGGGTCTGTGTCAGAACCCTCAGCCTGGGATCCATGAGACACCCCAGGAGGACATTGTTGGTCCAACTGAGGTGGGCCAGGGGACAAAGATTCAACAGAGTCCCTGTGCTGAGATACCGGCCTGGACTGCAAGGCTTCTAGTATCTTAGCCATAGTCTCAGAGAGTTTTGCAAACTCTGTCCCCGTCACCTGAACAGTGTCAGCAGGTGGCTCCCCCTGGGCCCCCCTTAGCAGAGGCTCTAGCTGAGTAAGTGCCACAGGGGCCGAACAGTGCACACAATGAGGGTCAGTGGAACCTGCCGGTAGCGGGGTCATACATGCGGCGCAGGCAGCATAATAAGCCTGTGTTTTGGCACCCCTGCCTTTCGTGGGCGCCATGCTATTATCTTCCCTGAGTAACACAATAGGGTATATAGCCAGAAATCAACTGTGCACCATACAGTGTAAAATATGTATACCATAAACATATAATGTTACACTACTGCACAATGGGGCTAGCACCACAGGTGCTGCTTACCACCAGCCTAAAGCGGTTGTGAGGCCACCAGAGTCCCTGCCTGAGTCTCCCAGACTTTGTCCCCCTCTGTAGCGTCCAAGGAGCTGACAGGAATGGCTGCCGGCGTCCTGAGGAGAGGTGGGAGCCGTGGGCGTGGCTCAGAAAGAGCGGGAGCTGGTGCCTGCACTGTGCACAGTGAGGGGAGTGGAGTATGCAAAGCATGCTCCAGCCCTCAGTGCTGCTCGTTCTGTGCAGCGTCCCGCCCTTCCCCTGCCTGTCAGGGCTGTGGGCGGGAGGAAAGGAAACTAGGCCGCAAAAAGCCGGGGACTCTAGTAATAAACGCGGCCGCCGTAAAAGCGCGGCCGGCGCGAAAGTCCCCGGCGCACTACAAGTCCCAGCCGCGCTGCAGTGTTTCCCTGGCAGCGGCGGTTAGTGCGGCAGTCCCTATACATAAACACACTCAGCAGCGCTGAGTGTGTAATGGCACATATTAACCCGGTCAGCGCCGCGGTCCCCGGTGCACTAGCACACCCAGCAATGCTGGAGTGTTGCTGTGCGCGGTCCCCACGGGGACACAGAGTACCTCCAAGTAGCAGGGCCATGTCCCTGAACGATACCCGGCTCCTATCCAGCAGTCTCCCAGGAGTTGTGGATGAAGCACGGTCTCAGTGCCTGGAGACCGATAGGATCCCACTTCACCAGAGCCCTGAGGGGGATGGGGAAGGAAAGCAGCATGTGGGCTCCAGCCTCCGTACCCGCAATGGATACCTCAACCTTAACTACACCGCCGACAAGAGTGGGGTGAGAAGGGAGCATGCTGGGGGCCCTATATGGGCCCACTTTTCTTCCATCCGATATAGTCAGCAGCTGCTGCTGACCAATCTGTGGAGCTGTGCGTGCGTGTCTGACCTCCTTCGCACAAAGCAAAAAACTGAGGAGCCCGTGGGAGCACGGGGGGTGTATAGGCAGAAGGGGAGGGGCTTAACACTTTTAAGTGTAATACTTTGTGCGGCCTCCGGAGGCATAGCCTATACACCCAATTGTCTGGGTCTCCCAATGGAGCGACAAAGAAATTACGTTTTAGGTAGCAGAAAGTTTTGCTCAAAATGCAATAACAGGTGATCAAAACGTAGCATCTGCACAAAAATGGTAAAATTAGAAATGTCAGCTCGAGAAGCAAAAAATAAGCCATCACTGAGCCATAGATCCCAAAAAATCAGAACGCTACGGGTTTCGGAAAATGGCGCAAAATGTGTGCCACTTTTATTGGACAAACTTGTGATTTTGTTTTTAACCCCTTAGAAACAAGTAAACCTATACATGTTTGGTGTCTACAAACTCGCACCGACCTCCGGCATCACAATGACAGATCAGTTCTACCATATAGTGTGTGGTGAATAAAATATCCCAAAAGCTATTGTGTGATCACACTTTTTTTTTGCAGTTTTTCCACACTTGGAATTTTTTTGCTGTTTTCCAGTACACTATATGGTAAAACTTATGATTTCATTTAAAAGTACAACTCGTCCCGCAAAAAACAAGCCCTCATATAGCAAGATTGACAGAAAAATAAAAACGTTACGGCTCTCGGAAGACGGGGAGCAAAAAAAAAAACAAAAAAGGAAAAAAACGGAAAACGCCCTGGGGCTGAAGGGGTTAAGGCAGTGCTTGGAAATAATAGTGGCCATACAAAATATTGAATTTTTGGGCAAAATTTCGCCATTTTCACTTAATGGTGTACTCACTTTTGCACCTAGCGATTTAAACATTAACCCCTTCACGACCGCGGGCAGTAAAATTACGTCCTATTTTAACGTGACTTAACGACCAGGGACGTAATTTTACTGCTTAAACTTCATTTGATTGCCGTGGCCATAGCATCGGCTTTCAAATGATGTCCCCTGCTGTTTCTTACAGCAGGGGACCTTTGCTTGACCCCAGGGGGGGCGGCATCGCCACCCCCCATAGGCGATCGATGTGATTGGCTGTTCAAATCTGAACCGCCAACCACATCGTTCGCACTAATTTCGGCAAAAATAATGCCCGAATTAGTGCGATACTGTGAGATCCTGCTATGATCTATTGTAGCAGCTACAGCAGATCATAGATGGATCTCAAATATGTCGCCCCCAGCCCCTGCAGCACTGATTGGAGCGATCGTGCTATGACGCGCAATCGCCCCAATCAGTGTGCAGTGGGGCGGTGTGATCTGCAGGTGGCCGCCCTCCCCAGGCCTGTGCTGGTCTGGGGACCCTCCCCGAACATGTCTGCAGCGTGCACTGGCTGGTACTTTTGGTACCACGCCACCGCTGCTGCCGCCGCCGCCTCTGATGTCACCGCTCCTGCTCCAATGGTAAGTATTCCGCTCCCTGCGCGCTCCCGTGAAGGCCCCTGCGCGCTCCCGTGAAGGCCCCTGTGCGCTCCCGTGAAGGCCCCTGCGCGCTCCCGTGAAGGCCCCTGCCCGTGCCCCCCCCGATCTGCCCCCCTACGCCCCGATCTTCCCCCCGGCATCCCGATCTGCTCCCCACGCGATCTGCCTGCCTCCTCTGTCATCTCTATTCTGCTTCCAAAGTTCCTTCCTTCTGCCTTTGCTCCGCCCCCTCTCCCCATCCCCCTCTGCCCCCCCCCCCCTCTCCCCATCCCTCTTCCCCCCCCCGACGTCCTCTTACCTGCCTTCACGGGTCGCCCGAGGTCTTCACTGGCCCGATCACATCTGCCTCCATTGCTGGGTCCTTCTGCTGATCTGTCCAACGTCCTGCCTGCTGCTCGTGTAAAGCTGTCTATCTCACTGCCTTCTTGTTACTCTGGTCAGTGATCCTCTTGGTACTGGGAGTATAACTTTTTTATTTTTTCTTGTATCCTGCCCATTTTTACACCTCATCCGTCCGTGCGTCCGGCCAAGCGCTGATCAGGGAAGCAGATAACGGATCTGCATCCGTGGTCAGTTTTCAGCGGGACTTTTTTTTACCATATCTCCCGACGCTTCTTTTATCTAATCTGTCCGTGCGTCCCACCAAATGCTGATCAGGGATGCACATAACGGATCGGCATCCCTGCTCAATTTTTGGCGTGACTTTTTTCCGTATTCGCAACGCTTTTTGTATCGCATACGTCCGTGCTTCCCGCCAAGCGCTGATCAGGGATGCACATAACGGATCGGCATCCCTGCTCAATTTTTGGCGAGACCTTTTTTTCCCGTATCCCCAACGCTTTTTGTATCTCATCCGACCGTGCGTCCTGCAGCGGCCGATCAGTGCACTGCGTCTGTGCGTTTGAAAAGTTAAATGGCATTCCTTCTCTTCTGAGCCCCACCATGTGCCCAAACAATTACTTTCCACCACATATGAGGTATCTACGTACTCAGGAAAAATTGCACAATATGTTTTATGGTGCATTTTTTCCTGATACCGTTGTAAAAAAAAAAAAAAAAAAAAGCTACCTGGTTGATACAAAAATTTTGTGGTTAAAAAAAAAAATAATAATTTTCACGGTTCAACGTTATCAACTTCTGTAGAGCCCCTGGGGGTACAAGGGGCTCACCAAATATCTAGATAAATTCCTTGAGGGGTCTAGTTCCAAAATGGGGTAATTTGTGGGGGAGCTCCACTGTTTAGGCACCATAGGGGGCCTCCAAACGTGACATGGCGTCCGCTAATGATTCCAACCAATTTTGCTGTCAAATGGCGTTCCTTCTCTTCTGAGCCCCGCCATGCACCCAAACAATTACTTTCCACCACATATGAGGTATCTGCGTACTCAGGAGAATTTGCACAATACGTTTTATGGTGCATTTTTTCCTGATACCCTTGTGGAAAAAAAAGCTACCTGGTTCAAGTGACAGTTTTGTGGTGAAAAAAAAAAATTGTATTCATGGCTCAACATTATCAACTTCTGTGGAGCCCCTTGGGGCTTGCTAAACATCTAGATTAGACCCCTCAAGGAGTTTGTTTCCAAAATGGGGTCACTTGTGGGGGAGCTCCACTGTTTAGGCCCATAGGGGCTCTCCAAACGTGACATGGCGTCCGCTAATGATTCCAACCAATTTTGCTGTCAAATGGCGCTCCTTCTCTTCTGAGCCCCGCCATGCGCCCAAACAATTACTTTCCACCACATATGAGGTATCGTCGTACTCAGGAAAAAATGCACTATAAATTTCAGGGTGAATTTTTTGCTGATACCCTTGTGGAAAAAAAACTACCTAGTTGAAGCAACCGTTTAGTGGTAAAAAAAAATTTTTTTCTTTTCACAGCTCAATGTTATAAACTTCTGTTAAGCCCCCAGGTGTTCAAAGTGCTCACCAAACATCTCGAAAAATTATTTTTGAGGGCTCTAGTTTCCAAAATGGGGTCACTTGTGGGGGAGCTCCATTGTTTAGGCACCTCAGGGGGGGGTCTTCAAACCCGACATGGCGTCCGCTAATGAGTGCAGCTAATTTTGCGTTCAAAAATTCAAATGGCGCGCCTTCCCTTCCGAGCTCCGCTGTGCGCCCAAACAATTGATTTTTACCACATATGAGGTATCAGCGTACTCAGGAGAAAATGCACAATAAATTGTAGTGTGTACTTTCTCTTTTCTCCCTTGTGAAAATGAAAATTTTATGGCTAAAGTAACATTTTTGTGTTAAAAAGTAAAATTTTCATTTTTTCCTTCCACATTGCTTTGGTTCCTGTGAAGCACCTAAAGGGTTAATAAACTTCTTGGATGTGGTTTTGAGCAGAGTGAGGGGTGCAGTTTTTAGAATGGGGTCACTTTTGGGTATTTTCTGTCACCTAGGTCTCTTAAAGTCACTTCAAATGTGATGTGGTCCCTAAAAATAATTTTCTAAATTTTGTTGGAAAAATGAGAAATTTCTGATGACCTTTGACCCCTTCTAACTTCCTAACGAAAAAAAATGTTGTTTCGAAAATTACGCTGATGTAAAGTAGACAAGTGGGAAATGTTATTTAGTAACTATTATGTGTGACATATCTCTCAGATTTATGGGCATAAATTTTCAAAGTTTGAAAATTGCGAAATTTTCAAAATTTTCGCAAAACTTCCTAAATTTTCACAAATAAACGCAAAAATTATCGGTTTAAATTTACCACTGACAAGAAGTACAATATGTCACGAAAAAACAATCTCAGAATCGCCAGGATCCGTTGAAGCGCTCCAGAGTTATAACCTGTCAAAGTGACACTGGTCAGAATTGCAAAAAATGGCCCGGTCATTAGGGTGTTTTAGTGGCCGGGGGTGAAGGGGTTAATAGCTGTGTGTCGAGTTATTTATAGGGCACAACAAATTTACACTGGTATACAAGCTGCACACTGACTATTACATTATATCAGTGTATATATATATATATATATATATATATATATATATATTATATATATATATATATATATATATATATATATATATATATATATATATATTATATATATATATCTATATATCTATATATATAACTGCCTTATTCTGTCTGTCTGTCTCCAAAATTGTGTCCTTACGGTGACACAAAGCTGATTGGCCGCTGGGCTCGCCATGGCCCCGCCCCCCCGCACGGATTGGCCGCTCGCCCAGGCTGCGCCCCCACACGGATTAGCCGGCCGCTCGCCCAGGCTCCGCCCCCCCCACAGATTGGCCTCTCGCCCCCGGCACCCTGCAGATGCTGGTGTGGGTTCCCGTGCGAGCGGGGGACGAGATACGCTGGTAACCATGGTAGCATAGTTACCAGCGCATCAAGGTCCTGCAGCGGCAGAAAATACACACACGCACACACATAACAGCACACACACACACACACATCAGATCACACTCACTCTCACACACACACATCACATCGCATCCACATACTCACAACATCCTGGGATATCGCTTGCTTCTCGGCGGCGATACTGTGCTGTGAGCTTCCAGGACCTGCCGGAGGATCACATGGCCAGAAGCATGTGGTATCTCCGGATGTTGTGAATATGAGCGCGTATGTGCAATATCTTCAGTGTGTGTGTGTGTGAGTGTATGCGATCGTGTGTGTGTGAGTGTATGCGATCGGATCTGTGAGTGTCGGCAGAGGAGCACAGCGTGCTGGAGGAGGCTGGGAGGAGAGAGGCTGATCCTGGGGAAGGCTGGGATGGGGAGGCTGAGAGAAGAGAGGCTGACGCTGGGGACGAGAGAGGCTGACGCTGGGAGGAGAGAGGCTGACGCTGGGAGGAGAGAGGCTGACGCTGGGAGGAGAGAGGCTGACGCTGGGAGGAGAGAGGCTGACGCTGGGAGGAGAGAGGCTGACGCTGGGAGGAGAGAGGCTGACGCTGGGAGGAGAGAGGCTGACGCTGGGAGGAGAGAGGCTGACGCTGGGAGGAGAGAGGCTGACGCTGGGAGGAGAGAGGCTGACGCTGGGAGGAGAGAGGCTGACGCTGGGAGGAGAGAGGCTGACGCTGGGAGGAGAGAGGCTGACGCTGGGAGGAGAGAGGCTGACGCTGGGAGGAGAGAGGCTGACGCTGGGAGGAGAGAGGCTGACGCTGGGAGGAGAGAGGCTGACGCTGGGAGGAGAGAGGCTGACGCTGGGAGGAGAGAGGCTGACGCTGGGAGGAGAGAGGCTGACGCTGGGAGGAGAGAGGCTGACGCTGGGAGGAGAGAGGCTGACGCTGGGAGGAGAGAGGCTGACGCTGGGAGGAGAGAGGCTGACGCTGGGAGGAGAGAGGCTGACGCTGGGAGGAGAGAGGCTGACGCTGGGAGGAGAGAGGCTGACGCTGGGAGGAGAGAGGCTGACGCTGGGAGGAGAGAGGCTGACGCTGGGAGGAGAGAGGCTGACGCTGGGAGGAGAGAGGCTGACGCTGGGAGGAGAGAGGCTGACGCTGGGAGGAGAGAGGCTGACGCTGGGAGGAGAGAGGCTGACGCTGGGAGGAGAGAGGCTGACGCTGGGAGGAGAGAGGCTGACGCTGGGAGGAGAGAGGCTGACGCTGGGAGGAGAGAGGCTGACGCTGGGAGGAGAGAGGCTGACGCTGGGAGGAGAGAGGCTGACGCTGGGAGGAGAGAGGCTGACGCTGGGAGGAGAGAGGCTGACGCTGGGAGGAGAGAGGCTGACGCTGGGAGGAGAGAGGCTGACGCTGGGAGGAGAGAGGCTGACGCTGGGAGGAGAGAGGCTGACGCTGGGAGGAGAGAGGCTGACGCTGGGAGGAGAGAGGCTGACGCTGGGAGGAGAGAGGCTGACGCTGGGAGGAGAGAGGCTGACGCTGGGAGGAGAGAGGCTGACGCTGGGAGGAGAGAGGCTGACGCTGGGAGGAGAGAGGCTGACGCTGGGAGGAGAGAGGCTGACGCTGGGAGGAGAGAGGCTGACGCTGGGAGGAGAGAGGCTGACGCTGGGAGGAGAGAGGCTGACGCTGGGAGGAGAGAGGCTGACGCTGGGAGGAGAGAGGCTGACGCTGGGAGGAGAGAGGCTGACGCTGGGAGGAGAGAGGCTGACGCTGGGAGGAGAGAGGCTGACGCTGGGAGGAGAGAGGCTGACGCTGGGAGGAGAGAGGCTGACGCTGGGAGGAGAGAGGCTGACGCTGGGAGGAGAGAGGCTGACGCTGGGAGGAGAGAGGCTGACGCTGGGAGGAGAGAGGCTGACGCTGGGAGGAGAGAGGCTGACGCTGGGAGGAGAGAGGCTGACGCTGGGAGGAGAGAGGCTGACGCTGGGAGGAGAGAGGCTGACGCTGGGAGGAGAGAGGCTGACGCTGGGAGGAGAGAGGCTGACGCTGGGAGGAGAGAGGCTGACGCTGGGAGGAGAGAGGCTGACGCTGGGAGGAGAGAGGCTGACGCTGGGAGGAGAGAGGCTGACGCTGGGAGGAGAGAGGCTGACGCTGGGAGGAGAGAGGCTGACGCTGGGAGGAGAGAGGCTGACGCTGGGAGGAGAGAGGCTGACGCTGGGAGGAGAGAGGCTGACGCTGGGAGGAGAGAGGCTGACGCTGGGAGGAGAGAGGCTGACGCTGGGAGGAGAGAGGCTGACGCTGGGAGGAGAGAGGCTGACGCTGGGAGGAGAGAGGCTGACGCTGGGAGGAGAGAGGCTGACGCTGGGAGGAGAGAGGCTGACGCTGGGAGGAGAGAGGCTGACGCTGGGAGGAGAGAGGCTGACGCTGGGAGGAGAGAGGCTGACGCTGGGAGGAGAGAGGCTGACGCTGGGAGGAGAGAGGCTGACGCTGGGAGGAGAGAGGCTGACGCTGGGAGGAGAGAGGCTGACGCTGGGAGGAGAGAGGCTGACGCTGGGAGGAGAGAGGCTGACGCTGGGAGGAGAGAGGCTGACGCTGGGAGGAGAGAGGCTGACGCTGGGAGGAGAGAGGCTGACGCTGGGAGGAGAGAGGCTGACCCGGCTGGCCCGATATTCTAGAATTTCCGTATTGTGTAGTTCATGTATGATTTTTGTTATATATAGATGATGTTGTGTGTAGTTACCAAGTGTTTGTGTAGGGCGCTGTACATGTTCTGGGTGTTGTCTGGGTGTGACGGGGGGTGAGAGCGGTGTTGTATGTGTGTTGCGTGTGTTGCGTTGTT